>NC_092879.1:786466-788966 GCF_028372415.1 Notamacropus eugenii | reverse complement strand
GGGGAGTGGGTCTTCCGTACGCCACAGGGCCCGCGCCCCACCGCGGGGCGGGGATTCGGCGCTGGGCTCTTCCCTGTTCACTCGCCGTTACTGAGGGAATCCTGGTTAGTTTCTTTTCCTCCGCTGACTAATATGCTTAAATTCAGCGGGTCGCCACGTCTGATCTGAGGTCGCACGCTCTCGAGAAGGAAAACGAGGGGAAAGTTCGGAAGGAGAGGACGAGCGCCCCGACGAGGGAGCGGGGGGGGCTCCCTCGGCGGGCGGGGACGAACGTGCCCCCCCCGCCCGACCCCGCGCGATCCGGATCGCCCGGAACGGCCGGGGTGTCCCGACCCGGGAAGACCCACATCGCGGCGGAAGCGCCGTGCCCAGCGAACCCGCAGGCAACCACCGTGGGCCCCGGGCCCCGGCTGACGCTCCGGCCGGACCGCGGGGAGGCGGGGGGGGAAAGGAGAGCGAGGGCGCGAGGTCCCCGAGGGCGGGCGGGCGGGCGGACGCCGCCGCCGCCGGAGGGACGGCGGAGGGGAGACGGGGGGAGGCGGAGGAGGCGGAGGGGAGACGGGGGCGAGGGAACCGGCCCCCCGACCCCGACCCCGCGACCCGCCGCCCCGCCCCTCCCCTCCCCTCCCGCCGGCCACCTCCGCCGGCGGCGGCCCCTCCCGCTCCACCCCACCCCCCTCCCTTCCTTCCTTCCTTCCTTCTCCTCCGGCCACCGTCTGCGCTTCGGGGGACGAAGGGCCGGGCCGACGACCTCCAAGGCGCGGCGGGACCCTGCGAGCGCCCCCAGCCGCGCCCCGACCGCGTCCCCGGCGAACGGGAAACCGCGACGGGGCGATTGAACGGGAAAGCGACGCTCAGACAGGCGTAGCCCCGGGAGGAACCCGGGGCCGCAAGTGCGTTCGAAGTGTCGATGATCAATGTGTCCTGCAATTCACATTAATTCTCGCAGCTAGCTGCGTTCTTCATCGACGCACGAGCCGAGTGATCCACCGCTAAGAGTTGTCCGAGATTTTTCTCTTTTCGTTTCGCCGCCGGAGGGGGGCGCGCGCACGCGCGGGGGCGGCGGCGGGAGGGAGGGGACCGGCGTCCCGCCCCCACCCCCCGGAGCCCGCGCGACACCTCCCCCCCTCGGGGCGCCGAAGGCAAACGAGACCGAACGCGACGACGACGACGCAACGGCGGAGGGACGGGGACCGACCCCTCCCGTTTCCTCTCGGGTTTCCGTTTCGGTTTTTGTCTTTTTTTTTTTTTTTTTTTTTTTCTCCACAGGCGCCCGGGGGTCCCCCGGCACGGCGAGCACGGCTGAACGACGTGAGGGCGACGCGCGCCGCCGCCCGGCGGCGGCGGCGGCCCCGGGGGAGGGAACCGCGGCGCGGACGCTCGGCCTCGGCGCGCCCCCGCCCCACCCGGGAGGAGGGCGGGGTGGCCCGACCCGAACGCCGCGCGCCGACCGGACCGGCCCCGGCCGACGAGCGGGCCCCGGCGGGCCCCCCCCCGACCGGCGCGGGGAGGGGAGGGGAGAGGCTCGCGGACGCGGAGCCGCGGCGGGGACCGCCGCGAGGGGGAGACGCGGGAGAGCGAGGCGGCCCGGTCGCCGGGGAGGGGGGGGGGGGCGGGCGAGGGAGCCCACCCCCCCCCCCCACCGACCCCCAACACCCGCGAGAGGCGAGGCGGTCGCGCCGGGAGAAACCCGCGACGACGCGCCGGAACCGCGGGGCTGCGGGTCGGGCCCGAGGGGCGGAGCCCGGAGGACCGGAGGAGGGGGGGGGGGTCGGACCCCTCTCCCCTCCGCGGACCTCGGGGACGCGCCCGAGAAGGAGGGGGGATGGGACCCCCGCCTTTCCCCGGGGCGCGAGCGGGGGGTCGGACCCCCACCCGCGACCCCGCCGAGCCCCTCCCGGCAACCCCACGGCTCCCACGCGGCCGGCAGCGCCACCGCGTCAGCCTCACGCGGAGAGGGAGCGAGCGAGCGCCCTCTTCCCGACGACCGAGACCGGCCGACTCTCCCGGCCCCAACGCGGAGCCCCGAACCGCGCCCGCGCCGCCGGGCCGGACGGCCCCCCCCCCCCACCACCCGCAGCCGGCGGGGGGGCCCCCCTCCGGGTCACCGGCAACGCCGGCCACCGGCCGGAGGCGAGCGCGGCGTGGGTCGCCGCCCTCCCTTCCCCCCGCCCCCCCCGGCCCCGGCGTTCCGGGGCGGGGGGGGGGGGGGGTAAGAGGGAAGCGCCGGACCGGGTCCGCGGGGCCCTCCCGCCAAACCCGAAACGTCGAAGACAACCAAGCGCAGCCGCCGCACCGGAGGACGGGAGAAGTCGGAGTCAGGCATCTCCTCTTCCCTCGGGCCCAGCCGACGCCCGAGGGGGGGCCCGGACGCGCGGTCCCCGTCCTCCCCCCCCCCTCCCTCCCCGGGTTCTTCCGGGAACCGACCCCCTTTCTCCCATCCCGGGGGGGGGCACCAACCCCCAGCAACCTCTGCCGCGCGGCCAGAGAGGGGCCCCCC